>NC_056741.1:1247157869-1247192869 GCF_019279795.1 Protopterus annectens | reverse complement strand
CTTGTGTTATAGCTGGATGCATGGCTTCTACTCAGGATGTAGAATATATCACATATCCACAATATATATCTACAGTTGCCATTATGTTACAGCTATATACATCCGAACATTTTCTCTTCCCAAAAAAGGAGTTTATTGATTTGCAACATGCCATGGTCTAGACTCTCTGATTTGAATTTATGATAGCAGTACTGTTAAATTCAGCACTGAGTTGCATTTAACGGTGTGAGGGTAGAAATGCAATAGGTTAACTTTCTATTTAACTGTCCTTTCATAATTCCCTGAAAAGTTTGTTATGATTATGATCTCTCTCAAAGGGAAACTGGAAAATTGCTCTTTATTACACAGACAAATGCAAGGATTCATTGATCTTTTTTGTCATAGTGTGATATTTTGCATTATACTCAAAATTCATTTGGAGTTATATCAGTTCAGGTCAGAATGAAAAAAAAAACAGCATATTGGTGTTGGGAGGATTGCCTAATGGTTAAGGTGTTTGCCTTACAAACACAACGTGCAGGGTTTGAGTCTCACAAGGGATAATTGGCTAGGCTTAAAATGGCTTGCAAGGGCAGTTAGCTTAGTACTAATCTATGAACCTATGAACCTATATTCACAATATACCTGTGCTATGCTGTCATTACTCTGAAGTGAAAATTTAGATATTTCCCCACACAAGGGCAACATTTATCTCACTGGAAATATATCACGACCCAAACTCTATTTGATGAAATGGCAAATGTGCTACAGATATATACGAGGATTGTGTAGCACTGAAATTCTAAAGGGTAGAATATCAGTTACAGGTGCATTTCAGATCATGATATTCAAGGATAATTCTGTTACAGTTTCATCAACAATTCTCAAAAAGTTTGAGATTCTGTATCATACATAAAGGCACATAAAGTAATTTCAGTGTCACAGTCTGGCAGAGAATGTTACAGTTGACTTTCATAAGGGACAGACATATGACTTCTTTTTCAGGTTGGAGAATTTCAGCACCTGTCCAGAATTTCCATTATCACTGCATCAGAAGTAAAAACAATCTTATCCATTTCTCCAAGCAAAGCAGCTGTTTGTGTCCATATTTGGAATTGCAAAAATTCCATGCTTTGAGGGAGGCAATTTGCTTCTGCCAAAATCAGTACTGAGATGCAATGAAACCACTTAGAATAGAATAGCATTAACATTCTTAGGTATAGTGTGAACCTGTTTATCCTATTGTCATTGCCTGAGACCTTGTAATGAAGTCACAAAGAAGGAATAACCTGGCTTTTTTATAGATACCTACGAAATGGATGGTTTCACAACCATTTCACTGTCATAGGCTGGAATAGTACACAATTCTTAGTTTCCATTGCAGGAGCTTGTATACTTGGAATTGGTAAAGCTCTCTGTGCTGAAAAGGAACCTTACCTGATGTCAAATTCAGAAGTCAGCACCAGAGAAATCCTTAAAGACAGAATACCAATCAGAGATGCATTTTTGTACTTACTATCCCATTGCCAGTGTCTGAAAGTTTGGTAAAGAAGTCTCAGAATGAGACTATCATGCAGCCTTTCATTTGCAGGTAATAAATTCAAGGATTCACAGGCATTTTACTGCCATGGTCTGACATGCTGCACTATCCATTGATCTCACCTCTAGTGTTTATAGGACTTCTTGAGAATGGACTATACAGTACCTGACCTGTATATATCTTTATTGAGCTTTCATTGCAGCAGAAGGAAACAGTTCTGCTTTTTTCATCAGGGAAAAAAAAAATTGCTTGAGTCTGCAAGCTTGGCATCACAAAAACTCCATGTGCAGAGGGGCAATTTGATGATGTGAAAGTCATGCTGAATTCCACAGCAGTAGTATAGAACTCATGCATGCATTTTATAACTGAGCATTGCATTGCTATTTTCCAAAAGTTTTATAATGAACCCTCAAGAAGGGAAGGAGACATTTTTATACATAAGTGCCAAATGTAGGTGCTCACAGACCTGTATTGTCACAGACTGAGTTTCTGCATTACACTTCATTTGGGGTATATGACTTCCATTCACAGCTCTGAGAATCTACACGTGTGTTTAAGTTTTGAATAATCATAAGATATTTCAGTAGTACAAGTCAACATTCATAATAAATTATTCTGCTTCCAGTGGCAAAAACAACAAGACAGTGGCCATATTACCTTCAGTATTGCTGCTGAACAAAACAGAGGAATGCATGCACTTCATGGCCATCTCATCTTGACACTAAAGTGCTAATATCAAGTCATACTGTGTGATAAGGTCAAGTAGCAGATAACAAGATACTTTTTTACTGAAGTCCAGCAGTACAAGTTTGTACTTAAATTGGTAGGATGTGTTAAAATTGCACTCGTCATTTTAAATTTGTATACATATTGACTGATACATATTTTGTCACTAGTTGTAAAGTGGTGCCTTTTTTTTTTTTCTCATCTTAACAGTTGAGTGATTTCTACCAATGCAAGATCACACTAAAGGAATTGGGAATAGGTCCTTTCCTTTCTGTTGTGTAATTTCAGAGTTATGTTATATATAATTAGTAAGCCATGTGGGGTGAGTGCTCGGTGGCTTTCCCTAGGTTGACAAAAGCAATCAGTTGATGTAAAAACTGCACACACACACACACGCACACACGCACACACGCACACACGCACACCATATATATGTACATATATATAAAATATATTTATGTGTGTGTGAGTGCGTGTGTGTGTGTGTGTGTGTGTGTGTGTGTGTGTGTGTGTGTGTGTGTGTGTGTGTGTGTGTGTGTGTGTGTGTGTGTGTGTGTGTGTGTATAATTTGTCATTAATTTCAGCTGACATCCATTCACTACATGAATGACAGCAACATGATGTTTTGACTACCAGTGCAGTCATCAAACTAACAAAATCAAAACAGAGCCACAAAAGCTGCTGTGCCATACCTTACCTGCTGACAAGCTTATACAGAACAAAGGCAAAAAGCAACATCAGTTAAAACTCAACATCACACACTGAGACAACCCCCTCTAAACAAAAGAAACCACATATTCCCATTCACAATTAACTATATGTAAGTAAATAAAACTTATCTGTCAGATAGTGTACATGCTGCATTAAAAAATACTCCAGAGGAATAAATTACTGCTACTACTAAAAATCAGAAAAGTCAAACTCGATTAAAGCCATACACACACACACACACACACACACACACACACACACACACACACACACCTCTATATCTGTATCCGTATCTGTATCTGTCTATAGAGAGAGTCATACCCATGTATCTCCAGGAATTGCAGAACATGGGACTGTGACAAGCAAAATGTACACATTCGCTACTAATGTATTTTGCCTCAAATTATTTTGTCTTGTCCAGGAATGTGTATCTAGTAGAAGATATAAATTCATGGAAGAAAGTATTTCTGTTTTGTTAGGAAGAGGCAATAACCATGCCATAAACTGTTACACAGTTTTGAAGGTGGTCAATTCATAGGTTTATAGGTTCATAGGTAGGTACTAGGCTATCGGCCCAAGGGCCTAAGTAAGCCTAGCCAACAAGGTTCCCTGGCTTACACCACCCAAGAAAGTTATTTTCCTGTGCCACTGTCGAGCAGAGACACAAAAGTGATCCCCAGGGTGTATTTCCTATTTTCCATCCACTCATCAAAATTTTTTTTGAAGAGTGCTAATGAAGGACTTTGCTTGACATAGATGGGTAGCCTGTTCCAGAGTATGGGAAGTCTCTGGGACAGGAATCTATCCCTCCAGCATGTCCTGTTTATTGTGGTGACAAGGTTTAGGCCCCTAGAGCGTGTAACTCGGAGGGATTGGGATTTCTTTAGGTGTAGCATGTCCAACAGCTCTGGGTTTGACATAGCTTTATATGTTAGGTAGAGATCACCTTGGAGTAGGCGATATGCTATGGAGTAAAGCTGGAGTTTTTTGAGGCGGTCAGTGTAGGGCATTTGTTTGAGGCCAGTAATCCTCTTTGTGAGGTACTTCTGTGGCCTTTCCAGCTGCTGCAGATGTCTTGTGAGGTACATTGCAAAAGGGGCATTGTACTCTATAATGGGTCTAATGAGTGTCAAGTACAGGGGAACAATGACCTCTTTTTCCTGGATGAGAACCCTTTTATGATGAGGTGTGCCACGTAGAAGGACTTCCTGACTACTGTGGCGATGTGACTATCAAAGGAGAGACTACTGTCCACCTGGGTCCCAAGATCTCTTATCACGCATTCGGAGTTAAGTAGATTGCTGCCTATGTGGTAGTTCATGGGTACAGAGTTTTTACCAAAGGGGATGACACTGCACTTTTTGGCATTGAGCTTGAGGCCATGGCTCTGACATCAGGCATCTGTTTCAGTGAGGCCCTTCTGTAGGATGTCGACATCATTTGGGGACTTTACTATGGCTCCTAGTTTGCAGTCATCTGTGAACTTTGCTAGCCAGAGGCCTTCTGTGTTAGCCTGTACTTCAGAGAAGTGGATACCCAACAGGAGAGGTCCCAGGACAGAACCGTGTGGTACTCCACTTGTCACTGCTTTGCGGCCAGATTTGGAGTCTGCAACTTTTACAGTGTGGGTTCTGTCAGTGAGCCAGTTGGCAACCCATCTTGTGACGTAGGGATTTATACCTAGTTTAGTGAGTTTAGCTATAATTCCAGAATGGGGGATGGTGTTGAAAGTCTTGGTAAGGTCAAGATAGGCTGTGTGAACCACCTTACCCTCAGCTATGGCTTTGGTGACTGTCTCAAAAAAGCCGATCAGGTTCAGGAGGCATGATCTTCCTTTCACAAACCCGAACTGAGTGGGAACCAGAGTTTGGAGGTTACCAATGTCTTTGTTTATGAGTTCCACGATGATACGTTCCATGGACTTGCAGACCAGGCTCATCAGGCTAATAGGTCAATAGTTCCCGGGATCAGTGGTGGCTCCCCCTTTGTGGAGTGGGATAACTGTTGCTGTGTGCCATTCAGTGGGCACAAAGCCTGATGCGAGGCTATTATCGAACATGATGCTTAAGTGGGGAGCCAGTTCATTCTGAAGTTCGGGTAAAACGCAGCCTGAGATGTTGTCTGGTCCCATGGATGCTGTGTTTTTGGCTTAAGAGAGTGCAGCTTTTACCTGCGTAGTTGTGATTACAGGGACTCTGCATTCTTCCTGTATAGATATGGGCCCTTTAGGGGGTGAGAGGGGGGTAAAGTTAGCATTGAACCTATCTGCCAGGATGTTGGCAGTATCAGTTGGTTCTGTAATTTTCTTGCCTTTGTGCTGTAACTCAGTGCAGATTTGGGTGTTGCCATTGAGATTCTTGACATAGCTTTAGAATGCTTTGTGGTTGTCCTTGGAGTTAGTGGCAATTTTTTTTTCTTAGCTAGCTTTGGAGGATCTTATAAGGGATCTCAGCTTCTTACTGAGGCTGACCAGGAAGCTCCTCCACTCATGGGATTTTACTCTCTTTTGCAACAGTTTCTTCCTTCTCTTGTACAGTTTGTTTATGGCAGGGGACCACCAGATTGGCTTCCTTTTTTTGGAGGATAGCACGATCCATGCACTCGTGTAAGTGCTTATAGAGTGCATTTGTGTAGGATTCAGCAGTTGTAACTGTATTGTCCATCTGCATGGGTGTTATGAAGTTTACCACTTCTGTCTTAAGAAGCATGAAGTTGGCTTTGGAGAATTTTTTTTACTGTGGTTTCCTTAATGGGGGGTGGGGGTGGGATATGGATATCAAGGGTGATTAGCTTATGGTCGGATCGGACCAACGAGGAGTTGACTTCAGGTGTGGAACACCGGTCACTCATGTTGGTAATGACTAGGTCTAGGCTATTGTTGCCCCTGGCGGAGGTGTGGATAAGTTGATCCAAGGCATTGGAGTTTATGAATTCCAGAAAGCATTGAGCTATGGAGTTGGTACACGAGTAGTTTTCCCAGTTAATGGTGGGGTAGTTGAAGTTGCCCATTATTAGGTTGTTTGGTTGAACCCTAATATTTTCCAGTACATCAAGAAATGAGGAGTGGGAATCCTGGGACATGGTGGGGGATCTGTAGCAAGCTACAATTTGGACTGCAGTTTTGCCCAGAGTTAGTTGCACTTGGATAACCTCGGATGCATTATGCTGAGCAACTAGCCTGGAAGCGCGGATAGCCTTAATGAATATGGACACACCTCCTCCTTTCGTGTCTCGGTTCAGGTTACATGGCCAAAAGGTGTGGTATGAGTTATAGCCTGGTAGTGCAGGGGTACTCTCTGCAGCCTTGATCCAGGTCTCAGTCACTGCACATACATCAATGCTCTCCATTTTAAGTAGTGCCTCGAGTGAGTGCATTTTGAGATATAGACTTCTAGCATTGAGTAGCATTACCCCTCAGTTTTTGCTTGCCTGTTCCTGTTATGGTGGTGAATTTGTTATTTGAACCTTGCCTAAAAAAGGCACTATAGGGGCAGCAAGAGCCTTAGCCAGTATCCAGAATACCAGGGGCAACAGGTGTAGGCCATCTGTGGCAAAGCATCGTGGTCTGTCGACCATGTCATCCCAAGCAGAGAGATACTGGATCCCCTTAGAATGACACCAGAAGCTTAGCCAATTATTGAAGTCTCACATTGATTTGAACCAAATGAGCATCTTGTTAATATGTGCTGTGGAGTGCAAGCTTTCTTAAAGCACATTTGCAGTTGTGAACAAAGTACAATTGCAAATGCAAGAATAATGTCTGAGTTAATCTCAGATATTTAGATGGATCCGCATTGCTAGGGATGTCTGTTTTATATCTGTTTTATATTTTAGTGCATCTTTTTATTTCTGTCTGTTATGCAGCAGCTTAATTGGTGTCAGTATTCTCACTGATGTTTTTTCTCACTTTGGTTTCCAAACTGTTTGGTGGAACATATCAGATTCTTACCTTCTGGCACAGAGTACAGGTAAAAGATATGTTATATGTGTTTGGGTGAAGGTACATGGCTTATTACCATCAAAGAAAGGCACCTAATTAATTCTGGAGAAGCCTGTCTTAAAATGTCTTCCTTTTTGTCAGTAGAAGGTTACAGTTTGTCATAAGAAAGTCTCTACTGATGAGACAGAACTGTTTTGTGTATGTACCTATGGTGGATTTCTGAACATGCATTCTGGGATTCAGCTGAGTTGGATCATAAAGGCTCAGACAGGAATGCCAGCTTACAGTTGTGTGTGGCAACACAAGGTTTCACAAAGATGTATCTGAAATACTTAGATGAAACTATATCAAACAAAAGGTGATGTGCAAAAAATGCTTTCTGTTAAGGTAAAGAATATATAAAAAAAACTTTTGTCTTATTTTTATCATCCACCTGTTGGCCATGTGGCTTCACAGTTACTAAGTGAGTGCTTTCACACCCTACAGAGGTACATCTCAAGTCATTCACTCCAAAATGTGCTATGATAGAGTCATAATGGTAACTGATGCACAGTGACTTGAGTGCATGTGTGGTTTGATGGATCCTGGCACCTGACAGGCAGATGACCGTGACCTTCTCCATGTCCAACCTGGTGAAGGGGACATCTGTGTGTGTCTCACTTTGGAGTTGTCTGTGACCAGGACATCTAGCTTTGAGGTGTTTGCCTTAGGGGCTTAATTGCTGAGACACTGATATGTGTGTTATGTGGAGTGGTGAATTCTGTTTGTGTACAAATATGTGTAGTTATTTTGTGCTTGGGTAGTCTCTGGCCTTTTCATAGGATCTTGATGAGTACCTTCACATACGTAGGTTTATGTATCTTGACCTTATATTGTGTGAGAGCAGAGGTGTGTGTGCTAACAACCTGTTTGATGTCTTGTGTATTGTTACATGAGAGGATTGATTCTAGTTTCATGATATAGCTACATCTCTCACATACTGTATTTGTTTGCTTTAGGAGCATGTAGTTGTCAGTATACTTGCAACAATTGCTACATTGCCTCAGAATGCCCATGTCAATCAGGTTGGCTGGAGAAATGTTAGGAAACTGACTGTCCATAGTAGTAGGTTAATCCGTAAGTAGTAATTTGTAAGATGGCAGGTTAGATCAGCTTTTGCTCTGGGACTAACAAGGGGACTTATTCCACAGAGGATCAAGGATGAGAAAGTGTGGTGGCACTACTAAGTGCTCAGCTGAGTTACCTGCATGCAGAAGTGTGCAGCTGAGCTGCCTGCAGAGCAGCAGAGAAGCCTGGGAGGGTTTCACTGAATGATGTCTAAGGGAAAAAAAAGTGTTTCTAGGTGTTTGCATCTATACAAGGCACTGCAAACACCAGTTGCAAAGTGTGCAGCTGCTTGCAAACACTAGGCTAGTATAGAGGTGAAATGAAACAGTTTTAAACTAGTCTGCAAATAGGAAATCACACAATGATCCTTCCTCCAGCAATCCCCAGCTCAGACAAGGTTACATTCACTTTGTTTTGCCACAAGGGTGTAGGGAAGACATTCTTACAGTAAGATGGCTGGATTTGGGTTCAAGTTCATAGGTTCATAGGTTCATAGGTTCATACTAGGCTATCTGCCCAAGGGCATTTATAAGCCTAGCCCAGAGTTTTGTGGCTTTCGCCACCCCTTTAGTTTGGAGGATACTATGCCCATTATTTTGCTGTGCCTCTGTCAAGCAGTGACACTGAGATAATCCCTGGGGTGTATCTGCAATCTCCCATCCATTGGTCAAGATTTCTCTTGAACAAAGCCAGCGAGGTGCTCTGCCTCACATGTACCGGGATTTTGTTCCACAGCATAGGAAGTCTCTGGGTGATGAATCTGTCCCTCCAGCACGTCCTATTAATAACCGTGTCAAGGTTTAAGTCTCCCGCCCTTGTAGTTCTGAGGGATCTGGATTTTTTGACGTGAAGCATGTTCATCAATTCTGGGTTGGACATGGCCTTGTATGTCAGGCACAGGTCACCTCTGAGCAGACAGTAAGCGACTGAATAGAGCTGGAGTTCCTTCAGTCGGGCAGCATAGGACATATTTTTGAGACCCTTTATCCTTTTGGTGAGGAACTTTTGGGGCCTTTCCAGTTGCTGCAGGTGTCGTGTCAGATACATTCCGAATGGGACATTGTACTCAATCATTGGTCTGATGAGTGATGAGTACAGGGGGACGATGACCTCCCTTGATCTAGATGTGAATCCCTTCATGATCAGGTGGGCAATGTAGAAGGTCTTCCTAACTACTTTGGCAATGTGAGTGTCAAACGAAAGGTTACTGTCAACCTGGGTCCCCAGATCCCTGATAACCTCTTCTGTGCTTAGTGGGTTGCCGCCTATATGGTAGCTAGGGGTAACCTTGTTTTTCCCGAAGGGTATGACTATGCATTTTTTGGCGTTTAACTTTAGGCCATGGCTCTGGCACCAGTTATCCGTGCCAGAGCCATGGCCTAAAGTTATCAAAGTGTATCTAAGTGTATCAAAAGCAGGCTAGATTCAGCAAGTCTGGATCTAGTCTATGCTATCTAAACAGTATTACAATACAACACATGCAGATAAAGCAGGCACAGACAGAAAAACAGTCAACAAGGCCCAAATTAATGCAGAAAAACAGTTAAATGTAGCAGAAAAAGTGCAGATAAAGCTCAAAATAAACTTAATTAATTCTTAGCTTTGGATGGCTGGGATTCAAGCAAAAACACTCCATAGCTTTAGCAAAGGATGTCAAATGCAGAGCAGCTAAAGCTAATTGAGACAAAACTTACACAATCGTTGTAACACACAGCTGTCACAAGGTGTCAAAATGTCAATGCACCAAGGCTTTCTAGTGTGCCATCATACCAGGAAACATCATACTGTGGAATAATAAAACTGTTAAGCTGAAAACATAAATTTTAAATTCAGGAGAATACACAGTAAAATTATGGCCATAATGGAGACCCCATGCCTTTACATCTCTAACTACAATAATTCCAGAATTGGGAGTAAGAAGAACCTTTCTTGCTTCCTCAATTGTGTGCTCTTGCTTATTTTAATGGCAGTGTTTTGACTAAAAAGGAAAGTTGGTTAAAACTGGCTATTCACAATTTGAGGTTGCTCCTGGGGTATCCCATGTCCAAGCTATCTGCCACCTCAAAGACAGGCAAGCTAGTGTTCGCATTCAGCCACACAATCTGTAACTTGTTGCTTCAACATCTTTTGGGTTCAGTATGGTTACCTTTTGAAGCAGGTTGATTTAGACCATGCCATGTCAGATAATACTATTCCATTGAAAGAACTGATCCATGCTGATGTGTTATGGACAACACACAGAGATGTTTAATGAGCTTAAGTAAAAGTTAATGTAACCCTCTTGTCTTGAGATATTATACTGAAAAATGTAATTACAATATCTGCAAAATATTTGTAAGCTGGCTTGATGTAGGACTCTTACGAAATCAGTTTCTAGTACCGTATGCACCAGAAACAGTTACTGAAGCATGACGGATATAAGATCAGAAAGGAAAGTAAATGTTAACTAGAAGGCTTGGCATGACAAATACATGCTAAGATATAAAAGGAAATGTTAATACGTTGACGTTTGTTTGTGCAATGTCCTAGTGTAACTTTGTACAAGTGAAGTAACTATCCACACCAGTAACTTCACTCTGAATGTCACTATGTGAGTAAATGCACACATATGACTCACGCACTGTCTAAATATAAGTACTCATTTTCAATATTTACACTTCATGCTAGATATGTGTTTTCATTCCTTATCCTATTGGGGGAGGGATTCAAGGTATGATATTAAATCTCTCTTTCTTTACATAGATAGATATAGATTTACCTAAAATCATAGAAACCAGGAAACATTGATAATGTTGCCAAAAAATCAGCATGTTTTGCACAATATCCCCAGTGCAAGAAAATTTTAAAACATATTTTTTTGGGGGGGGGCAATCCCCTCTGCACCCCCACACCACCTGATAATTATTCCAGATCCGAGATGGCACAATCCCTGGGTAAAGAGTATATTCCCCAAACCCAGGGATTGTCAATCTTGCACATCTGTCGACCATTTGTTTTGTCAACCAAAGCGTGTCAACATTAGAAAAATGATGTCATTATAAGTGCTACTTAAGTGTAAATGCATGTAATTATGTGAATACACCCACACAACACTCTGAACGGCACATTTAAAGGACTGAAATGGCAGAATCAGAAATGTCTAAATTCAGAACCCTGCCTGCTTATAACTTAAGTCCTGTTTATTATCATTTGTGGTGTAATTGCTGTCACTGATTGTGTGGGATAACTGTATATGCAAGTCTGGCAGTTGTTCCTCACACCCACTTTTGTGTGGCTGTGGATAGATACTTACTTGTCTGAAAAAAGTGCTTTTATTCTGAGATTATTAAAGTTGATATTTTATATTTTTTGTTATATATAGAAAGAGATATTGTGTTTTGTATTTTGTGTTTCATTTGTGTGTCTTTCCATATATTTTCAGTCAAATTCCTTGTGTGTGTGTGTGTGTGTGTGTGTGTGTGTGTGTGTGTGTGTGTGTGTGTGTGTAAAACTGGTCCCACTGAATTTTTACCCCAAATTCTTTGCCTGTAATTAATTTTATTCTGTCACAAATCTTCGGTTTCCTGAACTGCCTTTCCTGACTATGCCAGCTCTCTCTTCAATCCCTGTGTATGACTGATATTGTTATTGCCATGCAGTTATCTTCCCCCTGCCATTACCATATTCAGGACGAACTACAGTGCTGTTATTACCAGTTACTTCTGGATTATTGTTCAACAACCCCTCTCTTCTTACACCAATTATTAATAACTCATTTGTTAGCTATTTAAGCTGTTTAGTGATGTATACTTGTTTTAGGTATTACCTGTAACTACTTGCTGGGTGAGTGAATTTCTCAGCCATGCATTTCGACAGTGGAAATTGAAGGACTGGAATGCAGAATGAAGCACAGTAGCATTTTATAGCCTTAACCTTGCATGAAAAATAAAAGGCAGTCTCATAAACTACCTCATGCTTATCAGTGAAAAATACACACTTTTGGAAAATGTTAACATTTTTATGGATTTTCAACTTAAGGCATATCTGAATAGAGTGGTTGCCCACATTTCCAACACACAAGATTTAATTAATGAGGTTATTAAAATTCCATGGAATCATGAATACTATTGGGTCACCATTGATGTTAAGTCCTTATATACTAATATTGAGACCAAATAGGGACTTGAATCAATACTCAATATGTTAGGTGAGGGACCTAGAACCAGCTTTTTGATTAATTTATTGGAATTTTGTTTAACTCATAGTTATTTTTTGTTTAATAAAGAATATTTTTTACAAGTGAGGGATACTGCAACTTATGCTGTGATTTATATGGATTCCTTTGAAATAAAGTTCATCTATTCAACTGATTTTTTTAAAAACAATGTGGTTTTGTATAAACGTTTTATTGATGATTTGATTTTTATATGCAAAGGGGATATGTCTGATTTTTTTGAGTTTTTTGAAACTTTGAACAATAATGAACAAAATCTGACTTTCTCTTATGAGGTTAATAGAAATAAAATTAATTTTCTTGATGTAACTTTATTTGAAAGAGAAAATAAAATAGAATTCAGACCCTTTAGGAAACACACATCAGTAAATATGTTTTTGCATGCAACCAGCATGCATCCTCCACATTTATTAAAAGCTTTACCACATGGGGAGTTCAAAAGAATCCATGATCACACTAGTAGAGATGTTGAAGTGGAAAATGAACTAAACAAAGTATTTTTGAGATTATTAGATAGAGGATACCTTCGTAACCATTTGTTAAGATGCTGGGATAGCATTATTGGAAAAGGCCCTATGCCACCAACTTCATGGGGTAATGTTAATAAGCCTATGAGAATAGATGAAGTCACTAAAAATGCTGAGAAGATATTTTTTGTAACTAAATTTACAAATTTTTCAAATAAACTTGTATCATTAGTTAAAAAATTTTGGTATTTAATAAGTGATGATGAATCCATAGGCCATTTATTTCCACACTTTGTAACCTTTTCCTAGAAGAGGGGAAAAAATCTCAAAGAAATATTAAATAATAATTTATTACATTTGGAGAAACCTGTTTCTGTTAAGGTAGGCACCTTTATTTGTGGCTCTTGTAGTGTTTGTGATAAGGTTATCAATGTGAAATCTATAAACAAAGTAAACCATACTTCTAAACATTATTTTAATTGTAAATCAACCAGTGTTGTATACATATTGGGATGCTCCTGTATTAATACCTGGTATATAGGACAAACTAAAAGGATGGTAAGAATAAGAATATTGGAACACTTAAAAGATATAAGGAATTCTAATGAATCTAGTCCAGTTGCTAAACATTTTATTGATAAACATGGGGGCTGCCCTGATACTTTAAGATTTAGTGTTCTGGGGAAACCTTTTGTTCAAAGGGGAGATAATATAGTAAGTAAATTATTAGAGTTAGAAACTAGAATGATAATAAAATTTAACACTTTGAAACCCAATGGTTTGAATCAGGAATTGGGTATTTGAATTATTTTCAGCATCAGTATATGATAATATTTATTTATTTATTTTTATTTATTGTATTATTTATTTGCACATATATTTTTATATATATTTATATACACATATAATCATAAAAAGCATATGGATGAATGCATATATAAAGTGAATGAAGTTTAAAAATGTTTGTTCTAAGGTCACTTTAAATAATGCTCATTCCTTTATTAAATTGAAACTTTAATTGATTTATTAATTAATTGTTTCTAATCAAATGGTATAAAAATGCATTGCCATGGTGGATTAAAATGTGATCCTTGAAGGCGAATAGCCGAGGTACCAGATCGTTGGTGTAATAAAGGAGTTACTGGTGAAGTACTGGCTGTTTGGTGTGTATTTCTACATCTTATTTGACTTTTGTGTTTTTTGAAAAATACACACTTACCCTCATCACAACCAAACAAAACAAAAATACTTGCCTTGTGGTTGCTAGATTCAGGGAATTTCTTGAAAAGTCTACAACATAAAATGGCATATGTGGTATAGGTCAGAGTGCAAGTGATGTGCGCTGTATCTTTAAGAAGTATGTCAAGGCTGTACGTGCATATATAAATTCAAGACACGTGCAATCCCTAGTGCCAGAGTGAGAGCATGCATGATAGCTGTTGTTAGTCTGTATATAAGTTGCTTAAGTTAAATTCAGTAAATTTCTGTAGTGATGTATTTGTATAAAATAAAGCTGCTTGAACAGAACCCATGAAGACTTGTTTATTGTGTTCAATATAGGAGAGCGACATGGTGTCAGAACCAGGATTGCAGAGAATAAAATCCAGAGCCATGAGATGCAGAGATGATATTACAAGAGCGAAAGTGCCTGAGACGTTTATTTCGCAAAGTCCAGTTATTCAAAATACTATAAGTTTGTCGATTAGCATAATTTCAAAAAGCCCCAAAGTATAAATTTCAGAAGCTCAAAGTCATTGGACAAAGTTACAAATACTGGCTTAAGTTTTTGGCATATGTGCATGTGTGTATGTTTGTGCTTATCTGCAAAACCCTTCAGTGGTATGTGTTAATATGACAGATAGATTTCAAAAGCCCCTACCACTTGTATATGATCAGAATATTGCAGAGAATTGGATAATATTTGAACAAAAGTATGATATTGTTATACAAGCAGCTTATTCAGATAGAGATGTATGCACCAGGGTACTCATTTTGTTAAACCTAGCTGGGTCAGAGGCCATAGAAAGAGAGCATTAATTTGTGTATGCACCTGCAGTATATGAAGGAGAAGTTGAAAACTATCATATTGTTATACAGGTTGAATCAAGGGAAGACCCTGAGTGTTTGAAGCACAGGTTCAGAGAAATGTGTAACTCCCAGACAAATATTACATTAGAGAGGCATTTGTTTTACATGAGAAATCAGAAACCAGAGGAAACATTTTCAGCTTATATAACTGACCTGAGAAAGCTAAAAACGTGTCAGTTTGGTAACTTAAAAGAGTTGATAAAGGACAGGCTTGTGTGTGGTAGTAATAGTGCTGCAGTGAGAAAGATTTTACTTCATGACAGTGATTTAATGTTGAGCAAAGCCACAGAGATTTGTCAAATCTATGAGTTGACAGAAAAACACACAAGTATGCTTGTGAGTGACAAGAGCATGGTTTTAGTTGGCTCCAGAGCAAATGTGGATAGCATATAACATGTGGCAAACAAAAGCAGGCCCAAGCACATGGAAGCTATGGGGTTGCCAGGGAAGATGTGAAGCTTTCCAGCAAGTTCTAAGAAGGGAGCAAGCTCAGTGCAGTACAGGCATGAATCAGCAAAACCCAAGTCTAGCTTTATTGTTAACTGTCACAATTATGGTGCAAATCATAAGTCTAAAAGAGAGAAGTGCTTAGCATTTGGTCAACAATGTCACAAGTGTAAAAACTGGAATAATTTCCAAAAGTTTTGCAAATCAAGTAAGCCTCACACAGTTGTAAAGAAAGGTCACACAAAAAGCAAATTGATCAAGTAGAGCTGAAGCTGTCACTTTCTATGTAGATGGTGTATCAGTGCTTGATGAAAGAGTTGACACAGTGAATTTATTAACAAGGAGTGAAGTGTTTTGTACTATACAGATTTATGGAAAATCCACAGAGCTTAAAGTAGACACGGACTCAAAGTGCAATATCACCAGACACATTTGCTAAAGTGAGAACTAACCAGCAACTCAATGTAGCCAGTTGTGTGAGACTTGTTGCTTATGAAGATGAAGAAATTCAAACCAAAGATTCAGTGATGCTTTCATGTTATTTGGCCAAGAACTGTTAGAACTTGTTATTCTGCATAGTCAGAAGGCCAGTGCAGTCTTTACTGGGTCTCAAAGATAGTTTGAGAATGAATCTGCCTTCTTTTGCTAAAGAAGTTCATCATGTGGCTGCATTTCCAAGTTCTAATTTTTCTGAACCCATTTTCTCAGAGTATGCTGATGGTTTCAGGGAAAAGTCAGGCAAACTTCCAGTTGTGTATTCCATGAAGTTAGACCCACAAGTCACTCCAGTAGTCAGACCAGCAAGAAGAGTTCCAATAGCTATGCAGGATAAAGTTAAGGCTCAGATAAATAAAATGGTGTAGCAAAGTGTGATTTGTCCAGTCACAGAACCAATTGAATGGGTGTTGTCCATGGTAGTAGTTCATAAAAAGGCTCAGATTAAATCAGAATATGTATTGACCCAAGAGATTTGAACAAAGCATTAAAGAGACCATATCATCCAATGTGCACAGTCAAAAAAGTTGCAGCTCTCATACCAAATGCCACTGCTTTTTCTGTCTTGGATGCAAAGAATTCATTTTGGTCACAGATCTTAATTTCTAACTACTTTTGGTAGTCGGTTTGGCAGACACAGATTCCTAAGGATGCCATTTGGAATAAATTCTGCAAGTGAAGTCTTTCAGCATGCAATGGAGCGAATGTTTTCTGGTTATCCTTGTGCCATAATAGTAGATGATTTATTGGTTGGAGGCAATGGTGAAGCAGAGCATGACAGAAACCTAAAGAAAATTCTAGACAGAGCATGTGAAGTAAACTTGAAGCTCAGTCCTCTGAATTACAAATTCAGACTTCCAGAACTTTCTTATGTAGGTCATTTGTTCATGAGTACAGGCTTGAGACCAGATCAGACCAAGCAATCAGCTATTCTTGAGATGTCAGCACCAGATAATGTACAAGCTCTACAAAGTTTCCTAGGCATGGTCAACTATTTAGACAAGTTTATACCAGACTTCAGTGAGTTGACAATACCTTTAAGAGAGCTAACACACAAAAATGTTGCATGGTCATGGTTGGAACAGCACCAGAAGGCATTTGAAGCAGAAAATTGCCACTCCACCTACATTAAGATACTATGATGTGAACAAACCACTTACTCTTTCCTGTGATGCTTCACAATTTGGTCTTGGTGCAGTTAAAATTCAAGAGTGCAGACCAGTAGCCTATGCATCTAGAACATTTACCCAAACTGAGATGCAGTATGCTCAAATTGAGAAGGAGCTTTTGACAATAGTATTTGCATGTTCCAAGTTTCATTATTATATTTATAATCGAGCTATTCAGATTGAGACTGACCACCAACCTCTAGTTACTATTCTAAAGAAGTGTATGCATTCCACTCCAGTGAGATTACAAAGAATGATGCTCAAATTGCAAAAGTACAATTTCAAAATGGTCTACATGAAAGTCAAATTGCTCTATCTGGCTGATACCTTATCTAGATCACCCAGAAATATGACAGAACAGCTTGATGCAGAGAATTTTGACTTTGATGTGATGTCAGTGCTTAATTTTTCTACCACTAGACTCGATGAGTTAAGAGATCACACTCAGACTGATCCAATTTTACAGAAGCTCAATCACGACATTAATGTTGGATGGCCGTCAAAGCAATCTAGCATACCACCTGAAGTGCAAACCTATTTTCCTTACAGGGATGACTGGTTGATGGAAGATGGCATTATTTTCAAAGGTCCTAAAACTGTTTTTCTTGCTTCCTTACAACAAGAATATATCCACATTTTGCATAGTGGTCACCCAGGATCCACATCCACTAAGAGATGAGTGTGAGAATTAGTATTTTGGCCTTCCTTACCAAAAGACATTGATAAAGTATTTTCTTCTTGTTCAGTATGCAATAGTACTAGACCACATTTGCAAAGAGAACCACTTCAGCTAAGTCCAGCTCCTGAACTACCTTGATCAACCATTGCAACTGATATCTTTGAGTGGAACAATCAACACTACTTGGTTTTGGTATAGACTCTTATTTGAATTGGTTTGAGATTGATCTACTACCTAATCTAACATCCACTGCTGTTATTACTAAGTTGAAACGTCATTTCTCAGTTCATGGTAGTCCACACAAAGTTCTTTCTGACAATGGTATTCAATTTACTAGCCAACTGTTTCAGGAATTTGCAAAAGAGTGGGACTTTGTACATGTCACTAGTAGTCCTGAATATCCTCAGCCTAATGGTCTAGCAGAATGTGCAGTGCAGAGTGCAAAGCAATTACTTGAAAGTTCAAAGCATGACAATGCTGATGTGTGCTTGAATTTGCTTAATCTCAGAAACATACCCCGTCATGATATTCTTGGATCACCTGCTCAAAGACTACTTTCCAGGCAAACTAGAACTACGCTACCCATTACTTCCAGTTTATTGAAGTCTAAACCTAAGAACAATAAAACCATCAAGGCTCAATTGTTTAAGAAACATAATAGCCAGAAATCTAGTTATAACCTATTGAGTAGATTACTTTCTCCGTTGAGGGAAGGAGAGATGGTACGAATCCAGACAACAAAACATTTTGATCGAATAGGACAGATTACAGGCATCTGTGCCGAGCCAAGATCCTACCTGGTAGACTCCAAGGGTGTGGAGTATAGGAGGAAATGTAGACATCTTCTCCCTGTACCAGAATCATCATCACCATCACAACATTGTTTCTGTGATGCAGACTTCAAATCTAAGAGTGAATCAGACACTGTTTGCATACCAGAATGTGTTCAAAATTCTGATTCCATTCGAAAAAATGTTCTGAACACTCCACAGCTGAAACATTTTGCAGAGACAGTTCCAGTTGCTAAATCTAATTCCCAGTTTTATGTCACATGATATGGATGAGTATCAAAGCCTAATTTGAAATACACAGCAATGTGGACTTGATTTTATATATATATATATATATATATATATATATATATATATATATATATATATGGTTCCCGTTTAGAAACGCGAATTGAAATATGCTCAAAACGCAAAATCACGACACTGTAAGCGCGAAAGCCGAGAATCCCGAGAATGCAATATACCGAATAGCACCAGACAACACGTACGGCACATACACATATCGAAATAAATCCCGAATAAACCCCAAACACTTCATTAAAGAAAGTAGAAGTATCCCTTATGTCCAAAATAATAAATAAATAAGGTATCTGCAGCAAAACAACCGTCGTGCAGGAAAACGAAATACAAACACGTCCTGAACTGAAACCTTCAATACCACGTCCACTCGTACTACTGATCAATCTGCACAGTAGTAAACGTAACATCCCGTAGACTAAACATCAAAAGTGTGATGAGAGACTTAGGGACAGAGGTGGACAGTGGTCTCACTTTCGATAATCACATCGCCACAACAGTCAGGAAATCCTTCTATGTAACACACCTCATCACTAAGGGCTTTTCATCCAGAAAAAAGGAGGTCATTATTCCACTGTACTCATTCCTCATTAGACCCATTATATAGTAGCCTTGTCTGGTATGTACCTCACAAAACATCTGCAACAGCTGGAAAGGCCACAGAAATACCTCACTAAAAGAATCACAGGCATAAAGCAGATGCCATATGACGACCATCTAAAAAAACTCCAGCTATACTCTGTGGCATATCGTCTATTCAGAGGCCATCTCTGCTTAACATACAAGGCCATGTCAAACCCTGAGCTGTTGGACATGCTCCACTTAAAGAAATCCCAATCCATCAGAGCCACATGCTCCAGGGATCTAAACCTTGTCATCACAATGAACAAAACATGATGAAGGGATAGGATCCTGACCCAGAGACTCCCCATACTCTGGAACAGACTACCCACGCATGTCAAGCAGAGCGCCTCCTTGGCCCTCTTCAAAAGGAACCTTGATGATTGGATGAGAGATAGGAAATTCACCCCGGGGATCATGTCAGTCACCCTGCTAGACAGGGGTCAAGACAAGTAAATATTGTGGGAAGAAATATCCAGGGAATTGTTATGGCTAGGCTTGTATAGGTCCTAGGGCCAATAGCCTAGTACCAACCTATAAACCTATGAACCTATGCACATGCTGATAGGATTCATGTGTCAAATTGCTGGCAACGCACGATGCATCGGAAACCATCCAGGTGCAATTAACCATAGGCAAGACTGCTCTGCAATTTGTAGCATGTTACAGGCCACCCTCGCAAACTCAGGAACCTCATATGGCCTTCCTGAAAACACTGGAGGGGATAAATGTATCTCCGAACACCATCATACTAGGTGACTTCAACTACCCTAATATAGACTGGGAACATGACTCAAGCCCAAACACTCTAGCCCAAAAGTTCCTGGAATTCATAAACTCAAATGCCATGGAACAACTAGTCACCATCCCCACAAGAGGAGAAAACATACTTGATCTCATCATCACGAACATGGGAGCACAATGTTCAACACCGGAAGTATACCCCTCACTGGTGAGATCAGATCACAAACTAATCTCGCTGGAGGTCCTCATCCCGCCCCCACCCAAAATGAAAAAGACCACAGTAAAGAACTTCTCGAAAGCCAACTTCACACTTCTAAAGACTAGTGTGGTCTCCTTTAAGGCCCGTGAGCCGGCGGTAAACATTACTCAAACCACTGACTCACTTACAAATGCCTTCTACCAGCACCTGCAGGGCTGCATGGATCAGGCAATCCCAAGCAAAACAAAGACTCTTTGTACCAAAGGCAAGCGTCCAGTCTGGTGGACCCCAGCCATAAACAAACTCTACAACAAAAGGAGAAAGCTACTACAAGATAGAGCAAAATCCTTAAAAGGTAAGACACCGCTGATCACTATAAGTAAAAAGCTAAGAGCTCTCATAAAATCATCCAAAGCTAATTTTGAGAAAAAAATAGCTAAGGACTCTAAAGACAACCATAAGGCATTCTTTAGCTATGTCAGAAACCTAGGAGAAAACTCCCAGATATGCTCAGAATTAGTTCAAAATGATGTGAAGATTACTGATCCTACAGACATTGCCAACATACTGGCTGACAGGTTCAGTGCAAACTTCTCCCCCCCCTAAAGGAGAGATATCTATACCAAATGATTGTAGCCCCCCAAACATCTCTAACGCCCAGGTGAGAACTGCTCTCTCCAAGGCAAAGAACACAGCATCCATGGGACCTGATGGTGTCCCCGGCTGTGTGCTCCATGAACTCAACGAGGAATTAAACCCACAGTTAGGACAGCTGTTTAATCTTAGTCTCACCTGCGGATACGTACCCAGGGAGTGGCGCACAGCGACTGTGGTCCCACTCCACAAAGGCGGAGCCTCCACCGACCCTGGAAATTACCGTCCCATTAGCTTGACAAGCCTTATCTGCAAAGCCATGGAGAGGATCATAATGGATCTCATAAACAAAGACATAGGGAATTTGCAGACTTTGGATCCAACCCAGTTTGGCTTTGTCAAAGGCAGATCATGCCTTTTAAACTTGGTTGACTTTTTCGAAACAGTCACCAAGGCCATTGACGAGGGAAAGGGAGTCCATACAGCCTACCTAGACCTGGCGAAGGCTTTCGATACAATACCCCACTCGGGTATCATTGAAAAACTCATCAACTTAAATGTAAACCCATACATTACAAGATGGGTTGCAAACTGGCTGAGTGACAGAACCCACAGGGTCAGAGTTGCTGGCGCCATGTCAGACTCAAAGCCTGTCACAAGTGGTGTCCCACAGGGCTCTGTCCTGGGCCCACTCTTGTTTGGCATCTACTTTTCTGAAGTACAAGCAAACATAGGAGGGTTATGGCTGACAAAGTTTGCAGATGACTGTAAACTGGGCGCCGTAGTTGAAAACACATCCGACACAGATATCCTTCAGAAGGGTCTCACAGAAACGGATAACTGGTGCCAGAGCCATGGCCTAAAGTTAAATGCCAAGAAATGCATAGTCATACCCTTCGGGAAAAATAAGGTTACCCCTAGCTACCATATAGGTGGCAATCCCCTGATCACAGAAGAAGTTATCAGGGACCTGGGAACCCAGGTTGACAGTAGCCTTTCATTCGACACTCATATTGCTAAAGTAGTTAGGAAGACCTTCTACATTGCCCACCTTATCATGAAGGGATTCACATCTAGATCAAGGGAAGTCATAGTCTCCCTATACTCATCACTCATCAGACCTATGATCGAGTACAATGCCCCATTCGGAATGCATCTTACCCGACACTTGCAGCAGCTGGAGAGGCCACAAAAGTTCCTCACCAAAAGGATAAAGGGTCTCAAAAATCTGTCTTATGCTGCCCGAATGAAAGAACTCCAGTTATATTCAGTTGCTTACCGCTTGCTCAGAGGTGACCTATGCCTGTCATACAAGGCCATGTCAAACCCAGATTTGATGAACATGCTTCATCTCAAAAAATCTAGATCCCTCAGAACCACAAGGGCGGGAGACCTAAACCTCGACACGGTTATTAATAGGACGTGCTGGAGGGATAGATTCATCACCCAAAGACTCCCTATGCTGTGGAACAAAATCCCGGTTTATGTGAGGCAGAGCACCTCGCTGGCCTTGTTCAAGAGGAATCTTGACCAATGGATGGGAGATCGCAGATACACCCCAGGGGTTACCTCAGTGTCACTGCTCGACAGAGGCACAGCAAAATAATGGGCATAGTTTCTCCAAACTAAAGGGGTGGCGTAAGCCACAAAACTATGGGCTAGGCTTATAAATGCCCTCGGGCAGATAACCTAGTATGAACCTATGAACCTAAATAAATTATCTAGTAATAAAAAATATACTCACACCCACATTTACACACTGCAGTAGAGTTTGTCCTTGAAAAGTGACAAAGATAGTAATTCCCTCAGCATGCGCCTATAATATTCTTCACTGTCTTGAGCTTGCAGTCACATGTTGCATGGCTCCATCAACTGTCCATCTTGATTATGTTTCTAGTCAAAACTGATGTCCTTAAACTGGGATTAATCATTAAGCAAAAAAAAGTGAGACTATTCACCCAAGTCATAGTAGGCACAAGTCTGTATAAAAAAAGTGTGTGTGTGGGGGGGGGGTGATTTAGGATGTGGAATATTCATAAAAATCAATAAGTCACTGTAATTTATGAAAAAGAGCTACAATAGCCATTGGAAAGGTTGTTTATGAGTTATGAGATGATTGGGGAAAGATGGGTGAAGGTTGCCAGCCTAGTCAAATAGAATTTGATATATAATTCTATCAACTGTATAAATGAATGTAAAATACAGGCTTGTGCTTTTAAATGAAAGAAAAATACTATAAAATGTGAACTTCAAGATTGTTACATTACCCCCTTGCTGTAAAGAAAAACTTAGTCAAGCCTTTCAAATTTGCCTTTTGAAATTGAAATGATTTTATGACATTCTTTGATCTTTAAAGTTGGTTCCGGTCAGGCTAGCTGAAGACATTCTGTCTATTGTGTCAACTAAGGACTAATTGCTAGAGTGTATATGTGAAATGCCTTTTAGTGTTGTATTCTCTTGTGCAGGTGTTAGCTTGCTAAATTATGTAAATGGAGTTTCTATTAGCCTGGGAACTCAGAGCAGGTGTCAAGATGATGCAATATGAATACTGGGAAAACCTAAGTGTCAAAAATGGTGTAATCTGGGGAGGACCCAGAGACATGTTTGTTAGTGATGTTTTATAAACTGTCTCAGAGAGAGACTGGAGAAAGCATTTTGACTTTGGAAATCTAACCCAGCACTGCTTATGCTCTTTATGTATGTAAGTAGGATTGTTGCACTCTGTTTTCTCTTAAGATTAGCTAAAGATTAGAAAGTTAGATTAAGTATTTTTCTTTGTAATCAGATCTTTCCTACGATATTATTTTAAGTTACTGTGTGATCTCTGAACTCTTAGATATCTCTGTGGTGTAGTAATTTTGTCTTGTGTTTTAATTATTTATTATTAAATATTTTTAAAACCTTCTACCTGTGGCTGCTTTGTGTAGAGATAAGCTCTAAATTACATTGCATATTTATAGAGGTTATTGTAATAGGTCACTTTAAAGTAAGCCTTGACTGTTAGGCATACTACCATTGGATATTAATATTGCACAGTAATAATTTGACACCCTTTTAAGGGCCTTGTAGTAGCTGATATTATTAACTGGGTGGTGGCAGTAATTATTACCGTACTGTCTGGGTAAAGGGGCACAGTTGGAGAATCTGTGTCAGCCTTTCCCAAGAGTGTCTGTGAAGTTGTATAAATACTTATCCCAAAGTGTGTGTGTGTTATGTCAGCTACTTGGCAGGGACATGAAGCACTGGTTGGACAGAGAGGGTACTGGAGGTTTTAGCTTGTCCAGTTAGGCTGAGAACTGGAGCCTATAGCTGTGCCAGTGGGGAGTCGTATTGGGGATCTGATGAGTAAGGGAGCAACCAGCCCCAGACTGACTGTGATCTCTGTGTGCACTTAAGGGAAATTGTACTTTACTGTGTGTATTAGTTATCCTTTCCTCACTTCTAGGAGATGACCTCCCTGGTGTTAGTGGTGAGGATTGAGGCTCCTTGATTGCTGGGCCAGGGCACGGGCATCACAAGTTAGAATAGTGTTACCTGATCTTGACAATATTTAAGTGGTATAAACTAACAAAAAGTTGAAAGCAAACCAATCTGCATTCAATTAATTTCTTTATAGGAATGAATGGACACAGATGTAAGTATGCGTGTGTGTGTGTGTGTGTGTGTGTGTGTGTGTGTGTGTGTGTGTGCGTGTGCGTGTGTGTGTGTGTGTGTGTGTGTGTGTGTGTGTGCACTTGGGTCCAACCATCAAAGGTAAAATAAATGGTAGTGAATACCATTTTGCATGTGAATCACACTCATAATCTAAAATTAAACTTTGGTAACTCATTTATGACTTTGTTTTTATTTAATTTACTTATCTAAAGCAAACAGAAATGATACGCCTGATACTCTGCAATCAGTCTTATGGCAAGGAATGTATAACACCTTATCTTCTATTTACAGTGAAAACTAATATGTGACTTTGTGCATAATCACATCCTTCATCCTTCTGCATAATGAAGAGTACAACAGAAAATTGCTTATGCAATGTTTTTTTTTTTTTTATTTATTTACTTCATTTAGCTCTGCTGGTTTGTGCCAAATTGATTGCACTGCTGGAAGATGGAGGGCAAACAATTTCCTTGTACATCAGTGGAAACAAACAAATTTGTTAATGAAATATCAGAAGATGTAAATCCTCATATTGCGAAATATTGTTCATTCAGATCAGTTTTCCAGATTATTCAAAATCTATCAAGCAGTATTTCAGTGATGAACTGGCATGATAATGCAGACATATCTGTGGTATGTTTTTGGCAGAAGGACCTGTGCAAAGCAAGAAGTTAAAGAAGCACTGCTGCCATCTACTGGTTATTTCCAACAGTACTGATCAGTGTCAGTAGAATATATTGGGTAGAAATGTAAAGTGCTATTATTTATATTGTGCTGTGTGTGTGTGTGTGTGTGTGTGTGTGTGTGTGTGTGTGTGTGTGTGTGTGTGTGTGTGTGTGTGTGTGTGCGCACACATAAGACAAGTGATTGTGCTTGGTAAAACCACAATTGTGGGTATGTAGACTGCACAGTAATTATGCAAATTACTATAACTGATTCAGATGAGGAAAGGGGTAAGTTGGGCAACCTTACAAAAAACGCAAATTTTGACTCATTGCTGATGGTAGCAACATATCCTTCCTGCAGCTCATGTTATGAATGTATTGGTCCTCGATGACACTGTGAAATAAATGAAGGGGATGTGTTACAGTATAATTGACCACAGCAAACACCTTAGTTTGGAGGGGATTCACATTTTAAGCGTTAGACATAAACTTAAGCAAATGCTTGTTGTGATGGTATCTATGTAAACACTAGTTCATACTGTCAAACATCTTCATATTCTACCAGTATAGCTCAGTGGATTATATTATGAGTTGTTAAATAACTTCATTGTACAGCACACTAATATACTTTTTGAAACATATCTCACTGAGATCAGATTCCACACAAAGAGCTTCATAAAGCTCTTGCTTATTATAACTCTGATATCATGTAAGCACAGAGATGGTGACACTTTTCTTCTCCAGTCCAAGGTAGCATAAACTCATTTAAAATTAATAAACTTAAGGGTGCAGAAAAGCTATCACCTGCAAAAGATATTGTATTGTCAGTGAATTTCATTTTCACATTAATGCTATACATGAATTTCATTTTGATCTGTAATGTTTCAATTAATCAAACTGTATCTATAGAGATTTGAGGGGCACATAACCAGTTGGTCTCCAGTCAAATATCATACATCTGTCTGAGCTGTTACATTAAACATACCTCTCGACTGTCCAGATTTTTGCAGAATGTCCAGATTTTTTACTCACATTTTTTATCTGTTCTTCATAAAATTTGTGGTTTTCTGGAAAATCATTGATGATTGACACCATTTAATAATAACAGACATTTGAATTTCAAACTTTATATCTTTCATAAAAAGCATACTAACACAAAACCTTTTATCCTAACACCTTTCTAGGTTTATAATATTAATATTTAAAATCTGCCCCTGTTTTTGGGCCTTTGTCCCCCATTCTTTTTGGGTTTGCCAGATTTCTTGTGCTAAGGGGTTGACAGGTATGATTAATAATGTGTATATCCATGTGATTAGGAGGTCTATGAATAACATGTTTGAAAACTAGGAAACATAATTAATCAAGGAGATATGGTAGAGTATCAGATCTACAAGTGACATGAGGGTTATGGTTAGTCATATTAAATCGCACATATATTATCAGATCTACAAGTGACGTGAGGATTATGGTTAGTCATATTAAATCACAGATATCTTATCAGATCTACAAGTGACATGAGGGTCATGGCTAGTCATATTAAATTGCACATATCTTACCAGATCTATAAGTGATGTGAGGGTTATGGTTAGTCATATTAAATCACACATCTTATCAGATCTACAAGTGATGTGAGGGTTATGGTTAGTCATATTAAACTGCACATATTTTATTAAATCTACAAGTGATGTGAGGGTTATGGTTAGTCATATTAAATCACACATACCTTGGCATCCTCCTAGATGCAGTTGAGACAATGTTGAACTACCATTGTTTTATCACCCTAGAGATAACAAGTAGCGATCAGAAAGGATGCAGGCCTCATCTCCTTGAATCTAAGGGTTAACCTCACTGAGGCAGTGAAGCTACTGTTGAAAAGCAAGTGATGTGGGGATCACCAAGGCAGTAAACTAGATGTGAAGAAAAGTTTGTTTTCTTCAACTTAATTGTTTTGGTGACTAGTAGTCATCATGGCTCCTGCCATGTTGTTCCTATGCACTCTGTGCTCAGCCTATTTTTACCTTCCATTAAATGTTGTTATGCATCTAAGGAATAAATAAACCTTTGGAATGTACATAGCATTCTATTTCAACCCATGTTCCTTTTACCCTCCAAAACCTCCCTACTTATCCCTTGCCACTTTTAAATGCCTTTCTGGATTCTCTCCCTCTCTCTCCACCGGCCATTGTGGTAGTCCATGTCATAGGTTCATTACCGTCCCTGTAAAGAATCACTTTCAGATTTCCAGGGAGAAGCTGCTTCCTTCGGTTTACTGTTTGTATTTTTTTACCACTCTGTCCTTCCTGTAAAGGGTGACACCTTTATATTGCCATAAGAAGGTTGGAGCAAACAGGGCACTTGCCCTTAGCACCAACTTGTAGAGATTGCCAATCTTAACAAAAAGAAAGGCAGTTCAGAAGGACACACAACATTCATTGGTGTATGTGTGTATGTGAGAGTGAGTTTTTATATATATATATATATATATATATATATATATATATATATATATATATATGTTCATAGGTTCATAGGTAAGTACTAGGCTATCTGCCCAAGGGCATTTATAAGCCTAGCCAGAATGTGTTGGCTTTCGCATCCCCTTAGATTAGTTCCCTGCACCACTGTCCAGCAGAGCCACTGCAGTGATCCCCGAGGTAAATTTTCTGTTTCCCATCCATGCGTCAAGGTTTCTCTTGAAGAGTGTTAGTGAGGGGCTCTGCCTGATGTATATTGGAATCCTGTTCCAAAGCATGGGGAGGCCCTGGGACAGGAATCTATCCCTCCAGCATGTCATATTTATTGTTGTGGTGAGGTTTATATCTCTAGAGCGTGTGGCTCTCCGGGATTTGTTTTTTTTTTAGGTGGAGCATGCCCATCAATTCTGGGTTGGACATGGCCTTGTATGTCAGGCAGAGATCACCTCTGAGTAAGTGGTATGCAACCGAGCTGGAGTTTCTTGAGTCAGGCTGCATAGGGCATCTGTTTGATGGGGGTGAAGTTTGCACTAAACCTGTCTGCCAGAATGTTGGCAATATCAGTCGGCTCAGTGTATTTGTGCCATTCTGCACTAACTCAGAGCAGATCTGAGAGTTTTCACTTAGGCTCTTGTCATAGCTAAAGAATGCTTTGTGGTTATCTTTGGAGTCACTGGCAATTTTTCTTTCGAAACTAGCCTTGGATGATTTAATGAGGGATTGTAGTTTCTTGCTGATACTGATCAGGGATGTCTTTCCTTCTTGTGATTTTACTCTTTTCTGTACTAGTTTCCTCTTTCTGTTGTATAGCTTGTTTATGGCAGGGGTCCACCAGACTGGTTTCCTTTTCTTTGAGGAGTGAGTCTTGGTTTTACTTGGGATAGCACAATCCATGCATTCCTGCAGATGCTCATAGAGTGCCTCTGTAAAGGTTTCAGCAGCTTAGACAGCATTGTCCTTTAGCATGGAAGCTGTGAACCTTTCCACCTCAGTCTTAAGTAATGTGAAGTTTGCTTTTGAAAAGTTTTTCATGGTGGTTTCCTTGATTGGGGGTGGGGGCAGAATGTAGATACCCAGAGTGATTAGTCTATGGTCTGATCAAACCAGTGAGGGGTTGACCTGCGGTGTGGAACACCGGTCGCCCATGTTGGTAATGACCAGGTCCAATATGTTGTTCCCTCTGGTGGGGGTGTTGACCAGTTGATCCAGGCCATTTGAGTTTATAAATTCTAGGAAGCACTGGGAAAGAGAGTTAGTACTTGAGTAGTTCTCCCAGTTTATGTTTGGGTAATTGAAATCACCCAGTATTAGGGTGTTTGGTAGGACCTTCATATTTCCCAGTGTCTCCAGAAATGCGGAATGGGGGTCCTGGGCCATGGTGGGTGATCTGTAGCAAGCTACAATTTGGATTACAGTTTTGCCCATTGTTAGTTGCACATGGATGATCTCTGATGCATTGTGCTGTGCCACTAACCTGGAGGTATGGGTATCCTTGATGAATATGGATACACCCCGCCTTTTGTGTTTCGGTCCTGGTTCTGTGGCCGAAAGGTATGGTATGAGTTATAGCCTAGTAGTGCTGGGGTGCTCTCAAGAGCCTTAAACCAGGTTTCTGTTACTGTACAGATGTCAGTGTTCTCCATACTGAGGAGTGCCTCGAGTGCGTGCATTTTGAGGTTTAGACTTCTGGCGTTGAGTAGCATTACCCTCAGTTTTTGGTTACTTGTGCTATTTATGGTGGTGGGTTTGTCTTTTGAACCTTGCCTAAAAAAGGCACTATGGGGGTGGCAAGAGCCTTGGCAAGTATTCAAAAGCCTAAGGGTGACAGGTGCAAGCCACATCTTGTGAAGCAATGTGGCTTGTCGAGCATGTCATCCCAGGTGGACAGATACTGGATCCCCTTTGAATGACACCAGAAACTTAGCCAATTGTTGAAATTGATCATTTCTTCTTTATACTGTGGAATCATTCTTGGTGAGGGCAGGATGCTACTCAGGGTCAGGGTCATACTGGCCTGTGGCTACATGATCAGAGAACTCTTCCATGTCTCTTTTCATGTAGCCCAGGGAGGTATGTCCTCAGGTCATTCACACCAACATGGACAATGACAGAGTCATATTTGTACTTGTTCTGGAGTGACCTGAGTGCTTGTGTTATGTGGCAGATCCTGGCACCCGACAGGCAGCTAACTGTAATCTTCTCCTTGTCCAGCCTAGTTAGTGGGACATCAGTGTGCCTGACTATAGAGTCGCCTATTGCTAGTGTTTTCGGTATGTTATTTTGCGTTAAGGGCTGTGATTGTGTGGCACACTGATTATGTGAAGTATGTGTTTCATGGTTGCTGAAGAGGTGTGGAGGTTGCTTGGATGTCTGCTTTGGAGGTCTCTATTGCTTTTGCAGATTTTTATTTAGAGCCTCCGAGTATGTTTAAATGTATTCATGTGTGTCATTTGCCGGTGTTGGTTTATTAGGTCTATGTGAGACTGGTGGTGTGTTTCAAGTATTACCCTTCTCCTCTTGACTGTCAGTTCCAGTCTTGGGTTGAGAGAGCTTTGCCTCCAGTTTGGCTGTATAATTGCATCTCTCGCATATATTAGTGTTTGGTGGTAGGAGGAGTGGGTTGTCTGTGTACATGAGGCAGTTGTAACATTGCCTCAAAATGCCCAGATTCACCAGTTGGACTGGAGAGTACACCGTAAACTGCCCTTTGGACATGCCTGAATAGGTAGAGTAAGCTGTTTTTCTGATTGGCTGGTGGGGACGAATAGAGATCCTTGTCCTTCTGGACAGTATAGGGGGGGGGTCTAGTGCTAGGGTTAATTAGTGCTTGCTATGAGTTTTAAGCAAGTGCTTGACTGTGAAATGAATGGTTTGAGTGCTAAAATTGAAGGTTTGTCTAGTTCCAAGGGAAAAATTGAAAAGTAGACTTCGGGGAGCCGAGAATAGTTTAACTCTAGCTAAACGGAGCTGTCCGGTGTGCAAAACTGCACAAATGTGTTTTTTATAGCAGGGTAGTGAAAGAGATAGAAATTAGCCCAAAATGGCTGATAAACTACTAACTTCTGGGCTGATACCACTCCTCCAGGGACAGATAGGCTGCTCAAAGCACTCCTCTCTCACAGGTGAACAGAGAAACGTCCTTCTATCCAAGTAAGGTATGGGCAACACAGAAACTTGTAACAGCTCTGGATTCAGCAATAACCTGAAAACTTTACTATACTAGTTCAGAAAGGCGTGAAAAAGTATATATTTTTGTTTATTTTTTTGTTTTTTTTTCAGAAAATAGAGCAGATACATTCAAAATTAGCCCAAAATGGCCAATAAACTACTAACTTCTGGGCTGAAACCACTCCTCCAGGGACAGAAAGGCTGCTCAAAGCTCCCCTCTCTCACAGGTGAACAGAGAAACTTCCTTCTATCCAAGTTAGGTATGGGCAACACAGAAACTTGTAACTCAGCCCTGGATTCAGCAATAACCTGAAAACTGGACTATACTAGTTCAGAAAGGCGGGTAACAAGTATATATTTTTTCAGAAAATAGAGTAGATACAATCAAAACAACACTTTAAATGCACAGAAAAGGCTATTGCACTTTAGTGTGTAGCCTACAAAAGTTAAACAGATTATTTAAACACAAAAATGACTTAATTCAAGTGCAGGCAGCAAATAAATACATTATGTACCAATAACAAACTTTTTAAATCACAGATTTGCTAAAAAATGGCGTTTTAGGTGGAATTGGTTAAGACAGCAAGAAAAGCAGAAAAATGATACTTAATCACTCCAAAGTCACTCTTTTGTCTCTCTGCTGCTGTAGACTCTGCAGAATACCTGGAAGGCGCTCGCTGAGTGGAATATAAGCGCAAAAACTGCACAAATGCATTTTTTATAGCAGGGAAGTGAAAGAGATAGAAATTAACCCAAAATGGCCAATAAACTACTAACTTCTGGGCTGAAACCACTCCTCCAGGGACAGATAGGCTGCTCAAAGCTTTCCTCTCTCACAGGCGAACAGAGAAACTTCCTTCTATCCAAGTAAGGTATGGGCAACACAGAAACTTGTAACACAGCCCTGGATTCAGCAATAACCTGAAAAGTGGACTATATTAGTTCAGAAAGGCGAAAAACAAGTCTTTTTTTTTTTTTCAGAAAATAGAGCAGATACAATCAAAATTAGCCCAAAATGGCCAATAAACTACTAACTTCTGGGCTGAAACCACTCCTCCAGGGACAGATAGGCTGCTCAAATCTCCCCTCTCTCACAGGTGAACAGAGAAACTTCCTTCTATCCATGTAAGGTATGGGCAACACAGAAACTTGTAACACAGCCGTGGATTCAGCAATAACATGAAAACTGGACTATACTACTTCAGAAAGCTGGAAAACAAGTATATTTTCTGTTTTATTTTTTTGTTTTTTTTTTCAGAAAATAGAGCAGATACAATCAGAATGGCACTTTAAATGCACAGAAAAGGCTATCGCACTTTAGTGTGTAGCCTACGACAATTAAAAAGATTATTTAAACACAAAAATTACTTGATTCAAGTGCAAGCAGCAAATAAGTACAATATGCAGCAATAACAAACTTTTTAAATCACAGAAACACTAAAAAAACTGGCGTTTTAGGTGGAATTAGTTAAGACAGAAGGAAAAGCAGAAAAATTATACTTAATCACTCCAAACTCTCTTTTGTCTCTCTGCTGCTGTAGACTTTGCAGAACACCTGGAAGGCACTTGCTGAGTGGAATACAAGTGCAAAAACTGTGCAAATGCAGATTTTATAGCAGGGAAATATAAGAGATAGAAATTAGCCCAAAATGGCCAATAAACTACTAACGTCTGGGCTGAAACCACTCCATCAGGGACAGATAGGCTGCTTAAAGCTCTCTTCTCTCACAGGTGAACAGAGAAACATCTTTCTATCCAAGTAAGGTATGAGCAACACAGAAACTTGTAACACAGCCCTGGATTCAGCAGTGACCTGAAAATTGGACTATACTAGTTCAGAAAGGTGGGAAACAAGTATATATATATATATATATATATATATATATATAATTTTTTTTTCAGAAAAATAGAGCAGGTACAATCAAAACAACACTTTACCCAATTAACCAGTTAAAAAGCTCAAAACTGAGCCCTGTTCCAGCAGTCTTCAATCAGACAAGTTCTAACTGCACAGTCCTGCCACTAGGGTACAGAGAAACCTTCTCCAAAAAGATGGCTTGGATCAGTGCACAAGTTATACAAACAAAGCTAGATCCAGCCGGCCTGAATCTAGTCTATGCTACAGCAAACAAGGCTTACCAATTTCAGAAAGAAACAGTTCAAGTAAGCATGCACAATAAACCTTAACCAGAAATTTCCTGCTCAGAAGGGTAGAATCTAGCCTCTCCTCCCACAAGAGTGCAGACCATAAATCTTCTTAATTTAAAATAACTGGCCTGAAGCCCAAGTGCTTAACCCAGAACTAATACACTTTTAGAATAACAGACACTGAGCCTTCAGTCAGCAGTTCCCAACTTAGAAGGACGTACACTACCTGTCCTGCCACAACAGTGCAGACCACAAACCTTAATGTAAAACAACTGGTTTGAAGCCCAAGTGCTTAAACCAAGGGCCTTAGAATAACAGTTACAATTTAATCAGGCTACTAACAAGCAGTAATAAAGGCAACAGAATAAAATTCAATTGAATACTTTTAAGAAGAGGCAAAAGCAAAATAAGGTAATAAAGCAAAATAAGGTAATAAAGTAGGAAGAAACACAAATACAGTAAAGCAGATGAAGTGCAATTTTTTTTGGAGAGGGAGGAAACAGAGCAGATTAAGATAATATAGGGGAATGCCCTTCCCAAGTGCTCTCTCTGTACACCGCAGAGGAGGTGGGACTGGTAGGAGTATCTGAAATCAAAATATGATCTCACTGTACTCAGTTGAGTGAGCAAATGAGATGGGTTCAAGAGGAGTGTGCAAAAACAGATTTACAGCAGGGGCGGGCAATTCCAAAGCCACCAAGATTAGCACCACAACAAGAAACAGGGAGGGGGTATGGGGAACTAATTGCAGAGAGACGGAGACTCACAATATTTACTGACTCAAATCTTAAATACGTACAGAGAAAAGTATACTTAAATCAGCTTGTGTCCATTTGATATATGCAGACAAGTCTCAGTAGCCAGCAACTCCGATTTAAATGATTACTAGAAATGTAACCAACACAGATTTTAATGCTAGCAGAAATCCCCAGGCTAACTAACACTAACACAGGAATTTCAAAGCAGTCTAACAACTTTCAATGAGCCCAGATGGCTACACTTTTTCACACTTCAGGCAACTTAACTGCAGAGAGACAGACACACAATATTTACTGAATCAAAGACACACAATATTTACTGACTCAAATCTTAAATAAGTGCAGAGAAAAGTATACTTAAATCAGCTTGTGTCCAGTTGATATATGCAGACAAGTCTCAGTAGCCAGAAACTCCGATTAAAATGATTATTAGAAATGTAACCAACGCAGATTTTAATGCAATCAGAAACTCCCAGGCTAACTAACACTAACACAGGAATTTCAAAGCAGTATAACAACTTTCAATGAGCCCAGATGGCTACACTTTTTCATACTTCAGGCAACTTAACTGCAGAGAAACAGACACACAATATTTGCTGAATCAAAGACATCCAATATTTACTGACTCAAATCTTAAATAAGTGCAGAGAAAAGTATACTTAAATCAGCTTGTGTCCAGTTGATATATGCAGACAAGTCTCAGTAGCCAGCAACTCTGATTAAAATGATTACTAGAAATGTAACCAACACAGATTTTAATGCTATCAGAAACCCACAGGCTAACTAACACTAACACAGGAATTTCAAAGCAGTCTAACAACTTTCAATGAGCCCAGATGGCTACACTTTTTCACACTTCAGGGAACTTAACTGCAGAGAGACAGATGCACAATATTTACAGAATCAAAGACACACAATATTTACTGACTCAAATCTTAAATAAGTGCAGAGAAAAGTATACTTAAATCATCAGCTTGTGTCCAGTTGATATATGCAGACAAGTCTCAGTAGCCAGCAACTCTGATTAAAATGATTACTAGAAATGTAACCAACACAGATTTTAATGCTATCAGAAACCCTCAGGCTAACTAACACAGGAATTTCAAAGCAGTCTAACAACTTTCAATGAGCCCAGATGGCTACACTTTTTTACACTTTAGGCAATGTAACTGCAGAGAGTCAGACATGCAATATTTACTGAATCAAAGACACACAATATTTACTGACTCAAATCTTAAATAAGTGCAGAGAAAAGTATACTTAAATCAGCTTGTGTCCAGTTGATATATGCAGACAAGTCTCAGTAGCCAGCAACTCCGATTAAAA